>NC_031771.1:40644666-40671781 GCF_001522545.3 Parus major
CTATTCTATTCTATTCTATTCTATCCGATGAAATCACAAAGTATTCTACTCTGGTGTGAAGAAAGGTCTTATTAATATATTCTATTCTATTCTATTCTATCCGATGAAATCACAAAGTATTCTACTCTGGTGTGAAGAAAGGTCTTATTAATATTTAATATTTTGCCTCTCCTATTTATGTTTTGCATTTAGAAAGGGATACTCTGGATTTCAAAGAAAAGAAAATTTAAAAAAAAATCCAAACTATTCTGCTGCATTGGAAATTAAGTAATATCTCTGCATGTTCCTGAAAATAGTCTACATTATAGATTTATGTAAATGCTTCTTATGATCACCTCAAGACCATTGCAACAACTTCAATACTGGTTTGTCATGTATTGAAATTAATAACCATCTCTCTCTTAAAGAGACATTATTTGAGATATTAATTCTGCTGTTTATCTGATACAAAGCAAGCTCAAACAATACAAAACAATAGCCTACGTGCAAATCCATGAGCATGACAGTTTCTGCTGGATCAGAAAGTGTTTATAAATTAACCCACACTCTGCAGTTAGATTGACACTATAAAAATAGAAAATTCTCTTTGAAAGGAATGGGTACTCAGATCACAGCCTCATTTGAAGTACACTAACCATTAACTTATAGTCTTGTGTTCACACACTGGTGTGTCTCCAGTAAAACAAGTTCTCAGTTCTTGACTGTGGCACTAAACAATTTCAGGTCATGTGCAATGAGGTGCCTGGCAACCTCTCAGGCTATGGCTGCACTATAAAGTACAGCCCAGCAGCAGGAGATGGGAACAGTGCTGGGGACGCAAGCACAGTACGTGCTTTTCAGAGTTTAGTTTCAGGCTAGCTGTAGCCTGGCCCTGAAGGACTGAGTGCCCATCAGTAATTGGAGGGAAGAAAGGTACTCTTGGAATACATTTTCTAATTTCTCACCACCCAAAGGGGCAAGAGAAAAAGCACTTCAGGACTTTGAAAGAAGCCAACTGGAATGACAGTGCTGTTACCATTGTCCAGAGGGCTCTATATGGAGACACAAGGAAAGGCTCTTCAAAAGCATACCCCCAACCCAAAATAAAAAAGTAATGATGAAGTGCCTGTAGAAGCATTATTAAGGGCAAACTTGAGTCCCTCCTGACAGTTGAAGGGAATGAATTGTGGCCATTTCGGCTTGTGTTAGTGATGTAATTAGATAAAACAGTGGTAGTATCAGTGGTGCTCTGTCTGGCTGCCATTTCCTGAGAGAAAACCCACTGTGCACCTTAATGAAGTCTTCTGTAAAACCACTTTGTGTTCTTTTTGGTGCCTGCTGTACTTACACTTGAGAATACCTGCCAAATCTGGCTGTTCACAGAATTTAAGCATATGTTTTGTGATCAGATCCTGAGAATCAGGCCCTGCAAATTGGTTTGGGAGGTTTTCCAGTTAGTGGGCAGGTTTTCCTGCCTTTAATGGCCTTTAGCAAACCACTGCCCCAAGCAGAGAGAAGGTGTTGTGCCACCACCTAACCTATGGTCATACAAACATTTATATGGTACAAATATTCCCAATAAAGAACAGGAATGGGAATTTGTTGCTTGTTTGTTTGCTTTCCTGAAAATATAATTTTCTTGAACCATTGCAATGGGGGTTAGAATTAGGTCACTTAAACTGCATCAGGAATGTGCGTTGAATCTGTCATATACCTTCATCAAAACCTCAAAATGACATGGGTAAGTGTGTAACAGAAACTTTTAAAGCATTTGAGGCTAAGCTTTACTGACTGTAAATAAAAAGAGATAAGCAAGAAAAGAATATATAAAAGTAGCATTGAAAAGGAAGTAAATCTTCTGTTGTCTTTAGGCCTGGATCTAGTGGAGATAAGAAGGGGTATGCTTGTGTGACCAATATCTCAAAAATGAAGCATATAATTTCCTGATTTTTTTTTTTTATAATAATCTGAAACCCATTGGATCATCACAGAGAAAAATCACAGTGTATCCAGGCAACCCAGAAACATCATCTTTTGCACTTAACATTGGATAAATATTCAATGAGTTATCAGCATACAAAATGCAAATATTTCCTTACTTTATCTATATTGAAACATAATAGCTTCAGCTCGCTTCTTACTTTTTCGCTGCTTGCTGACATTGTAATTGTATTAAAAGTGCTTTTTAATTTTTTTTTTATTTAACAATGAATTTGGAGTGGTAATCCAAGCATTAGCATTGTTATTGTTATAATTTACATTTATGTCTTGTCTGTTGTGGAAATATCCACAAAGAACCTCAAAGATGTCACCTTCACTGGTTCAATTATTCAGGGAAAGCCTCAAAATCAGTCCTGGCAACTGCATGACACAAAGGATCTGTCTTTAACTACTTTCATATGCTTGTAGCTTTGAAATTACATTAGTAAACATTGAAGGTCTCAGAATGAGGATTTGGTTTGTTCTTAGAATTTTAATTTTTTTTTGGAAAATATATTCAGCATAATGAGTATGATTAATTTCTAGCTATAGAAAGTCCTTTAGTCTTCTGATCTGTTATTTATTCCAGAATTTCATTTTATTTAGTAAGAGCAATGGAATGGGCAGAGGAGAATACATGAGAACAGAACAGCTATTCGGCTGTATATAGGTCAGCATATAGACCTCAGCTGCTGGTAGATCACCTTTTCCAAAGACCTAAAAAACAGTAACATCAGCAAGATTCTACTGATTCTGACTCAGCATTGCTGCCTTAGTGGACAGCAGCAAGCAAAAATGCACATGATTTGGTTCTGGTAAATAACATGTGGTAATGCAAATTGGAGATGACATGTTTTTACCTTTTTTTCAACTCTTTTTATCAAACCAAGAATCTAGCTCATTTAGTACCAGTTAAGCTTGTAACTGTGAATATACACATAAAAATGGTAATGAACAGATTTTTCCTGCACTACAGATGATTATCCTATGAATCTATTGTCTATTATACCTAGCTCAGCAGAATCAGCTCTCAGAGCTTCAGCAAATAAAGTCTCAAACACACTGATCAGGTACAATTTAAGTAGCTGTGACTTATGATATTCAGTTGCTAAATTCAGGCATTTTATATTATATTGTCATTTTGTAGATTTGAGAATCTAAAGTGATACCAATAAGTTAAGAAGTTCATTTTGTTACACAATTGGAGATTTCATATCTGGAAGCTTACATTATCCAAAGGCAATGAGGAGATGAGGCTAGTTTAAAAGACTGCAGTCAAATTGGTTGAATTGCTACTTTTGTTTCAGATAAAATTGAAATCTTTATAGGTAAGGTAAAAAAAAATGGTTTGAAGAGCAGCTGAGCTCAAGCAAAATGCAAAATAAAGGAAACATGGGTATGCAACGCTGCTGGGATAGTCACAGCACGCACTTCTCAATCAACATCTGTCACTGATGAGACTCTCTCAGAGGAAAGTTTGCAGCAGAGTATTTGCTTCATCAATAATCACTAAGTTTTAGTGGTGACTGACACTGAGAAGACAAAACACAGACAAGTAAAGCAGTGCAATAGCAAAATAATGGAAATTAGGAAAAATTGTTATCAAATTAATAAATAATTTCTGACTCATCCTTTTAATAGCATAAATTTACTTATTTAATATTCATGTTCCCAGAAATACATGTATTTATGTTTCAGTAATATTTTATAATTTCATAGCATGATAAAAACAATATAAAAAAATTAACATATATCATAAAAACAAGAGGAGATAATGCATTTTTAAAATTCTGTATAAATATCCATGTCAGCCTAACCTGTTTAGAAGGGTTCTATGAAGATTATCTCTATAAATTATGAAATATATAAATATATCTAAAGTATGAATTTACCAAAAGAAACAATTATTCCTGCCCATAATTTGTTTCTGGCTGAGACTGCACAATTCTACATCATCCAGTCTCAGTAATTATCTCCGCAAAGATGAAAAAATGTGGACCTCTGTTTACCATTAAAGAAGTTACTAAAATATACTGTATATTTTTCTAATAAATGTTACCTAATAAGTAGCCTAAATGTTACCTAATTAGTAGCCTAAAAGAGTCTCTAGTTTGGAAACTCTCCTATTTCTATAAGCAAAAATCACATTGACCTTTGTGGGGAGAATGAGCATGAATGGCTAATTTATATGTAAGAAAATGTAAGATATCTTGTCCCTCCCTCCTTCTTGCTATATTCCAAAACTTTTTCTTTTCCTGCTTCCTAGGTTACAGTCACTGCTCTGAAAAGAACTATTTTGCTCCTTTGTCCCTGATATGCAGCCACAGGCTCGGTAGGATTAAAATACATTTTGTTTCCTTGTACCCTGAGAGCAAATGATTAAGTTACTTTCCGCAATTTCTTGTCATTGTCAATGAAATTTATTGCTCCCCAATTTTGTGTGGAACCTTTAAGTTGCATTTGTTGTATTTTTATGTTTCCTTGAAATTATTGCAAATTTAAACCTGGAGGTAACAAGAACAGATCTCATAAGAATCTCCTTTTCTTCCGATGTGCAGGCATACATCTGTGCTTTGGAAGGCATAATTCAACTAAAACTTAAATCACTTAAATAAAGCTATTTCTAAGGCAGAGTGTTACTCATTTATTTACTAAATCTAATACTAGACAAAAGATCTTGGTGAAAGAAAACCCCAAACATATACAAAAAATTATTCCTTTCATTAATATGCATGTTGTTTTCTAACCTCTAATTTTTTATTTTTTATTTTTTTAGTGCATGAAATCTTACTAGGCTATTTAAATTCATATTATTTCAATATATTTTTATTTATTTAGGACATTCAATAGGACAAATACAGGGGGTGTGTATTGGCTTATTTCTCTCCATATTTAGAACAAAATTCACTGAGGAATAGTACAGGCTTTAGATAATGTGATCAGTAAATTATCTATCAAAACAGATTCTCTTTCAGATGTGTCACAAAAACCCTACTTAAAAGAATGACAAAGCTTTCTGTAGTAACTATTTATTAAAAAAAAAAACCAACGAACTGGATGCTTTGTACAGTAGGAAAACTTACAAGTCAGTCTTCTGACTAGTTGTAGAAAAGACACTGATGATTCTTAAATTTTAAGGCAAGCAGAAGCTTTGGGGTTAATTACCACATGCCTTTGGAAATTTCCTGTCTATTGACACACCTCCAATATGATGAGTACCACTGATTTACAGGAGTAAACTCACCAAAGAGGTATGGTTTTGGACACAGGTCAGTAAAAGAGAATGCAAATGCTGGCAAGAATCTCTCTTGTATCAAACCCAGCAAACCTCCCCAGGTCTCAGAAGTGCTGTACAGTGGATGATCAAGTGAAAGGTTAAAAGGAGTGTAAGTACAAAAAAGTTGCACCTCTCTTGGTACAGCCACTGAGTTGTTGGTAACCAGCAGTTAAGGACTTTTTGATCTTGAGATTATTCTCTGGACATTTCCTTCTACTGATGTTTGAGAAACTTATCATACATCAATTTCCTAATTCTTCTCTTAGCCCTATTATTGTGCTTTATCATTCCATGAAAACTGTGACTGTATTGTATTTTATAATAAGACCTTCTCCTTAATTTCTTCTAAGCTTGTTCCCTAACAATTTTGCTACAAAGTAAACTTGGTTATTGTATTCGTCCTGTTTGAGATTTTACATAATCTTTTATACATTCCTCCTATCATCCATCTTGCTTCCAAAGTGAAGAGTATTTTTAATTTCCATATTTCTGATCTGATTTATCTCCTGCCTCTCAAATTGCCCTAATTCTGCTCAGTTTTTTTTTTTAACAAGGATGATCAGAATTGCATCTGCAAGACGCAAACTCACCAGACATATTGTCATAATGACAATTTCTGTTCTTTATTACTTTCATAATACTTCCTAAATTCTATTTACCACTTTAACTGCCTCTGAACATTCAGCTGATGCTTTCAAAAATCTACTTATAATGACTACAAGATCTTTCAGAGCTCATTATTGTGCATCTATAGTGGGGTTATTGTGTTTCTCCCACCAAATGCATTATTTTGCATTCATTGGCATTGAATTTTATCTGCCATTTCATTCCCATTTCCCGAGCTAATATCACAAGATATTCCTGCAGGTCTTCACAGTCAGCTGTAGATTTTAAGTCACTATTCTAAACATATCTTTTACACACACCACTGACTCTGTCAAAGGACTCCAGCAGATTTGAGAAGCAAAAATTATGTTGCAAATCATATTCCCTTTACATAAAGTACATTGACCTTTTCCAATGTATTATAGTTACTTCACTATCTAATAAGCCTATCTTTCTCACAGCATTTATTTATAGTCTCAGTTTTGAAATCAAGCACCAAGAGACATCTGGGTACCTCTTGCTGCCCTTCAGAGAAGCTCGTTTGACTGTCAGATTGGTTACCATAGTCAGTATTTCAGCAATTTGATATTTGAATTTCCTTAGTTCTCCTGGTTAAGAAATTGTATTGATGTCTTGCTGCAAGGTATTCTATTGAAGTATTTTGACATCTGACACTTTAATATGAGACAGTTGCTCCCTCTTCCTCCTCATTGTTTTTGTATTAATGAAAAAAAAATAATTTAAATATTATGCTATGACCTTATCTTTCCCAAGATCAGTCAGTATATTTCAATTGTCTATTCAACTTTATTTCTGGTTGGATTCATGCTTCTGATATGTTTGAATAAAACTGGGGGTTTTCATTTTTATGCAACTAACAACTTGCTCATTGAAATCTCTTTTTGCTTTTATTGCTAGGGGCAATCCAGAAAAATAAATTCATATTAATAGATAAAAGTTTCTATGCTATTTCATATTTTTATTCTTCTAGGTTTTAATTATGGGAATTTTTTTTTTTTTTCTAAGACATTTTACTTTGCTGTTTTAGTAAAATAGGTGCCTTGCTTGATTGTTTGCTTCCAGTTTTAAGGGGAATTTTGATAAGCAAAGTGCAGGATAATATGTAGAGCTCAGTAGTCTTCACTCTGTCGTTAGATTTTACTCTTCTAGCTGTTCCTTCTCATACCTCTAGTTTCCAAACTGCAGGAGAACCTAATGCATCATGCATGGAGAAAAACCCCAAAAGAAAAGGAGTAGCATGTATTGATACCTCCCTAGACTCTCAGCACTGCTGGTCTTGGATTTCCTAAACAAAGGTCTTTGTATTTATCTTTTGATTTTCTCCATATATTTGTCAAGTACATTTTTAACTCATGTATTGCCTCCTTTCCTATGCTTTAGACCATCAGATAGAGGCTTCTTCTTCCAAAGCATTTAATTAACAAGTGTACAGATGTAGGTACCAAGACCAATGTGTCTACACAGTTCTATCTTTTATGAACAGCATTTATTTTCAAAAATCAGTGAGAGAAACATCCTGAAGTTTCTGCTAAGGCAATAAGGCTGAGTGATTTGGTAGGATTAAATTTCTATTTATTTATTTATTTGCATAATCCTGGGTAAATGATTGCTATTAAATGAAAGATATTTGATCTAATGATTGTAGCATATGCAGTTGAGACTGCAATGTACTCAGAACATGTAGATGAACAGGTTTTAAGACCATGTAAAACTGAGATAATTTAATAGGATTGACGGTGAAAGACCTCTTAACACTTCTTTTATTAACATCAAAATATGTGATTATTTTTACCATTGCAATTTTGTGTCCATTAGGAATGTCATAGAAAGATTATGCTGATGAGGACTGCTTTCTAAGCTCCTGACTTCTCTCTGAGTCAGCTCAGCAGGTTTTTGAGGCTAGTGACATTCAATCTTTTTGTCACAGCAGATACTTTTTTTTGAGGAACCAAAGAAGGAAAAATGTTTTCAAATCCAGAAGTTTGTGAATTTACTTTCCTCACTGCAATGATGTATGGGTTAAAAGCCATTAATTTTTCAGCTTTGAAAATCAGTTTTCTTAAATCTATGCCCTGGTACCACCAGGCAGTGCAGGCAGCAGCCAAGGGCTGTAGCTTCCAGGGTTACACTGGAGATGTCAGAGATTTTGTGCACCCCTTTTCTAGGAAAAGGAGGCAAGAAGGAAAACCAGAAGGAATTCTGGAAACGTGTGTTTTTCCTGCTTTGCCTTTGAGTGACTGGAATTATTTTGATGTGATTTCTTCTTTCTCACACTGGAGCATTTGGTTTTCAAGCTGCCAAAGCAGAGTTATTAGTAGAGCATTAGAAACTTAGACTTCCTTCTTCACCTTTGTGTTTAAAATCATACATTCTGCTGCTGGGATTCAGCTTGCATCAGGAAATGATGGTGTACAGTTTCATCACCAAAAGGCAGTAAAAACAGTTCTATGGAGTCTTAACAGAATATTTGAAATGTCTAAAGAACTTCTGTGGGGCTCCATGGGCAAAATTAGAGATCCTCTGAGAGGCAAGTTTAAATATTTTATCATCAGAACTACCGTTTTATGTAAGGATGATGTGCCCAAAAACTACACAGACATTGTTTTAATGACAGCTTAAGCAAAAGATTGCTTCTATTCTTTCCATAATGTGACTGATCCCACATCTGGGATAAATTCAGTGCTTTTTCCAAGAGAAATCCTCATAGTTGTTTCCTAATTCCAACAAAGACAGAGTAAGAAGGTGGACTGCTACTAGGAGGCATCAGAAAGCACCAGACAGGGGAAGCATGGAGAAAGGAGAGGCTGGATTTGCACCTGTCAACTTAAAGTGGCTGACTGAGCTTGATTATAATTTATATGAAAAGGGGAGAGGGAATATATATTTTTTTCTTATTTATATATTTATTCTCTTTTTGTGTCGACTTTGCATTTTTTAAAAGACTTTATTTGGACTTCCGGGGCTGTCTCTGAAACTGGGAAAAACAAAAACTCTCCAACAACATTTTTTGTGTTAGGCCAGGATGTGCAACAGAAATAATTTCAACCAAACATAGCCTGGGTGTGCAGAGAAAATCATTCCATGACACATGAGTCCTTACTAGATTTTTCAAGATACTTCTACAGTCAAAACCCATAGATTTTCATTGGTTCAATGTACATTGGTCCCAAGTTGTGCAGTTCTTAGTATTTGGGGCCGTACTGGTATTCACCTTCGATGTTAATTGGGTTCTCTTAGGTCTCCTTTCCCAGGCCAGGTGTCTCTGGCCATGCCAAGTGATGGGGTCATGTTTGGAGCTGATGGTCTTTGCCTTTTGTGTATTTTCTGTGCTACTCCCAGACTGCTGAGATCAGCTTTGAATGATGAAACAGTCCTTTGAAAAGAAACTTAAAATTCCTTTCCCCTTGGCAAAGCTGAACAAACCCCCTGACTAAAGTTATATTAAAAAAATCTTAAACTTGGTATGTTTTTCAACAGGGCCTTGATGGTTTTGTTTTGCATTGGTTGGTTTGGGGTCCTTTTTGCAGATCAAAATGCTTTCTTCAAGCTGTTTGACCACTGCCAAGGGCCTCTGGTTTATTACTCTCTCTATTGCAGTGATTTCTGTTTAGCTCACTGAATGGCAGTCTGATTCCTGGCAGCTACTTTAAATCTGCATGACCAGAAAAGCTGGGAGAATAAGAGGGAGTCAAGAGCCCCATGTGCTCTTTCAGAGGTAAAATCTATTCAAGCCTTATAGATGTTTTGGGCATGAATGCATTTGGAATATAACTAATTCATCTATTAATATACTTCTGCAACAAACCAAAAAGTGCTTATTTTCTACAAGCCATCAGAGCAGTTACTACTTGTGGTCTATTTTTCATATTACAGAAAAAATGTTACACTGAAAGGTTTTACAATTCTACATTGAACACCTTTTACATTTTTCTTCTCATATTTTAAATGATAAAAAAATATTTAAATGAAAAAGAAGTGTTTAAATAACTTCCATACAGCATTTTATAGTTTAAATGAAAGAAAAAAAAAATCTGTTTTTAAACTGCAGAGCCTGTACTCATGGAAGATTATGACATTTATGATAAAGTCACCTGATCCTTGCATCGGGTCCTTTCATACAAACACCAAGTCTGTGACGCTGCACAAATTCCTAGGGCTCTGCTTTGAAAAGAGAAAACCCCTTCAGAGGAAGCACGGAAGAAATCCTCTGTGCTTTTTCCCAGAACAATGAATTTGAACCCGTAATACAGCGCATCCTGGTATCTGTTAGCCCTCCTCATCGTGCCAGTTCCTGTTTGGCCTCCAAAAAGAGCCTGATAATTTTGCTCTTTTGAACCAGTAAGCATAATAGGTGCCTAAATATCTATTAAGTACCTATTATGTACCCATTAGGTAGAATAATAGCCTATCTGAATATGGCCTTAATTGCTTCTGTGTAAATGTTCCAGAAATTTGTGTGCTAACAACAGCAGAGACTTCCACTGCTGAAAGAAAACCTATGAGCAAAGTCACAGCTTCTTGATAATGGGCCATTATCCATTAACTGTACTCACATAAAAAGACATCTCTTTCGTAAAATGCCCTTACAATGGGTCTGCAGCTGAGAGATGGTATTTTCTCTAACAAGTGTTGTCTAATCAAACAGGGGCAGCAATTTGCAAAGGCCAGAAGGGCAGCACAGAAATTATTCTGAAGGTCCGAAAGGAGAGTTGGGTGCTGGGAGAATGCCTGCAAAATAAGGTAGGAAAAGCTGATGGATTATTTAAGCAGGGAGACCTGCAAGGATTGATCAAAGCAAAGTAAGAGCCTCCTAAGAAAACACAGTCTGGAAAAAGCCTAAAGAGGAAATTGAGAAAAGAGTAGCTGTATACATAGGGAAGTATGAATCTTCAGGTCTTTTCCTGCAATAGGGACTACATATTGCCATTCCTCTGTGTTTTCTCATAGCTTGCTTTCTTAAGAAAAGGACAAACCAGAGTAAAGTGAGGCCTTTTCACTGGATATGAAGGAAATGCATTTTCTTTTTATGTGACCAACACTTTCCAAGTCTGAGTCCATCAAGCCCTGTCTTTATTTGGATTCTAAGTGAATCCAAATTCACTTGCAATATTTTGCATGCAGAAGTTGAACACTTATTTCTGTACCAGCAGAGGAATGGCAGTCAGAAGACCCCAAGCAGAAGCTGAAGGCAAAAGCCAAGGAAACAGAGCCTAAATTTTGCACATTTTCTCCCACACAAAAATGCTGCAGCCTTTCTGTACGAGTTTGACATGTACTGTAGGTAAAAGAAGTCCGAAGAGGTTTCCCTTCTCATCTCAGTTTTATTCTCTCAGTGATATGGGGGACCAAAGGAAAATGCTCCTATACATGAGGAACAGAGGAGTTATCACAAGTCCTGTGATATAGTATTCCACGGAGTCTTCTTGCATTTCCATTGTTTGGAGCGAGCAGAAAGCCATAAGGACATTTGAATGAGATAAAGAGCATTCTGAAATTTCTTGTGTTCAGGTGATAAGGAGTTCTCTGTATCACCATACATGTATTCTCAAGTAGTTTCTTTATCATGAAAAATCCCAGTGTTATATCTTGGCTGGGAAATTGATTGTTTTCATTTTTTACCTAGGGACTCCAGACAACAAGAACTAATTAAACATAAGAGTGATGTGAAACTGACAAGCAGAACAATTTCTTTTTCGTTTCTGACCATTATCTAATGTGATTTTTTTCTCTTACTGGAAAAAAATGGAATGATCTTTAATTAAAAATGCCACCATTTCAATGACTCTTGATGACAGTGAGGTTAAAGAACATAATTTCTGGCAGCTTTAATCAGAAAACCATGAGACCATCTTACATGAATAATACTGTCAAAATAACAGACTATGTGCTAGTAATAATGATTTAATGTTTGACATTGGTTTGCTTAATTTTGTTTTGGTTTATGCAGAAAGAAGTTCTACATCTTTTGCTAACAGCATAAATAAATGCATCAACTTCCAGCTCTTGTTCACATGGTATCTGCAATATAATGGAGCCATTACTGCAATACACTGCTGCCCAACTCCTGGCATGCAGATTGAATCTATTCCCCAGGTGATTCATCACATTATAAAGTTTGTTTGTTCTCTGGTCCATGAGCAACACACTGTAATAAAATCTGGCTATAGTTGTCAAAGAAGTTGAAGAGTCCTGTTTTATATCACCCTTAGGCTAGCTAAGTTACAGTAAGCATCATAAGAATGCAGAATTACCTAGTCATCTGAGGGACTGAGAAAAAAATCCTAAAGTAGTCAAATGGTTTTCTGAGATTTTTGATTCAAACATTCTTAAGCAAAAAGCTAAAAAATGAAATTTAAAGAAAAAGAATCCTTTCCACATGTAAAGAAATTCTATTTTTTTAATTTAGGATGGCTGACTTGCACAGCAGTGCATAAGGAACATGCATGGGAGCTTTTCTCTTGACAACATTCCCCTAAGAGGTGAGGAATGACCAGCCAGAGTAGGTAAAGGATGTATTCTACTGAGCCATCACTTCTGGATTGTTTTTTACTAGGGGAATAAAGTCTAGAAAAATCCAAAGATACTAATGCACATATTTTCATCATCCGGATCTCTTTTATATTAATTTATTCCAGATAAAGAAGGCTTGCATTAATTTTATTTTGTTTCCATTTTTATTTTTTAAAAAATTAATTATTTTATCCCTGCCTGTAGTCTAGCACATCTTACTCCTGACTTTAAAAATAAAGGGGTACAAAACTGAATTATTTTCTTTATTCAATAGCTCATCTAATGAAGTGCTGTACTGAAAATTAATTATACAGAACTAAATGCAGCACAGATATAAAATAATCTATGAATTTATAAAGCTTTTTATCTTTAAGGAATTTTTATCAAAGTTATGAGAAGCCAGACTTACAACTGATGGTTATCTTGTCTTTCTACAAATGTACTACTGTATTTTGAGATAAAAACTGGTACAGATCCTTTCTGAACAGATTTTATAGGTTCTTTTTTTTCTTTCATATGTACTGTTATAGCTCAGATTGAATGAATGATGGGTAAAGCTGGTGAGTTGCAGGGAATTCAAGATAAATTTTTGAAAAAGTGTTTAAGTCTAATTTCTGTCAGGCATTTCAAACCTGGATCCTAGGCTGGATCATGCTCTGAAAGACTGGTCAGAGGCTGAGTAATGCAAGTGGAAGCTGAGGGAAGACCTTGAACGTAGCAGCAGTGAATACAGTTTGTATCCATAGGTAAAAAATAATTTCAGAACGTCACAAACTGAGAGATGAGAGAGGCTTAAGAGTGCCCTTTGGAAAGGGGACTTAGGAACTCTAAGCAGGGCAACCGTCTTAATCTCTCTGTGTTCAGGAAAATAAAACATATCCATCAGCTGATGGTAATGACAATAATGGGTAAAAATATCTTAAACCCAAGAAATTCTGTCATCTTATTTCTTTGCTATCATCAGGTAAGTTTTTTTAGATTATTATTTGGAAAAGAGGCCCTAAGGCTTTATAACTCAGAATCAGAGATTATCTCAGGGAGTTGTTTTTTCCTTTTCCACATACTAAACTTTATCAGAACAAACAACTTTGAGCCCTGGAAGCCACTTAGCCTCCCAGGAAGACCAAGGTGGCCAGCATTTCCCACATCCAAGAACCACGCAGCTTCTGCTCACTCTGCCTGGTTGCCATTGCTCTGGGCAGTGCTGCAGGACAGTGAGGATACATCCAGCACATGCTGCCACTGCCACTGCTGCCAGGGCTTCCCAGGCTGGGGAATGTCTTCTGCTGCCAACTCTTTGGGAGCTGGAAGAGTATGAATTGGGAATGTCACCTACAGGTGAAGGAAGAGGCAGCACTAATTGAGGGATGGGTGCAGTGTTTGCCTCACTGCGCAGCACTGAGCTGGAGTGGCAGGTTTGGGAGAGTGCAGCTGGATCTTGGCACAGATCCAGCCAGCCCTGGTTCTCTGAGGAGGAGACAAACACTGGGAGATATTTTTCTTGAATAAAAGGGCAGGTTTCCATAGAAACTTCTTTTTTCTTTTAAACAAATTTAAAAGAGAATTTTCGCAAACTATAAAATCAAGTTTCCAGAGCCCAATTTAAGCTATTCCTTATTGATTGCAATACAAATGAACATAAAAGCCTGCAGCCTGGAACTGACAGCGAGAGACAGGCTTCTGCCAGCTCCCTTGTTCCTTCCATCAGTGCATAACCTCTATTAGTTGATAGTGGCAGTGACACACACTTTCTAGCACCCTCCATTTTATAAAAGGAGCTTTCTTTAGAGCATCTCATCTAAAGGCTCTTTGTTCATTAATGAAAACACATTTCTTGGACTTAACATGCAATGCAGGCATCACCCTTATTCTGAACATCTCTTACTTTAAATTCAGTTATTTACAAACAAGGAGAGCAGATGCAAAGCGGCCATTTCACTGCTACACTACATCTCCTGGAATACCAAAATGCAGCACTGAGGGTCCACACCCCACTACCAGCTGGAGGTATGGGAGATGGTGTCCCTCTTAGCAAGTATCTGCTACAGTGGAGAGGTTATACAGAGGAAACAATTAAATGAGCATCTTGGACTCAGCCACACATATGGCTTGTTGCAGCAAAAGCTTACTAAGGTACCCCTTTGGCAATCATTAAGTTTTGCACGTACCATTTTAAAGCCAGACCAAATTGTGCTCCCTCTCACAGTTCTTTCAGCAACTTCTTTAATATTCAACACACTATACAAATGGAACCCCCTTTGAAATATCCTTATTTTCTTAATACAGTGTCAAGCTTTTAATCAGTGTTTACTGCAATGAAAATTATGCAGCTTTGTTGGTCAGGTATAATCAAAAAACCTTCCATGTTATTTTAGAGCAGTCTTATATGCTGGCAGTGCCTTGTGTACTGAAGTAAATGCATTGCTGCCATTCCACACCGCCCCATTCACGTCTGTCATGAATGAGTGGCTTGGCTGCTTAAAGAAACACTGTAGAAAGTACTGGTGAAAACAGGGTTTCACATGAATTTGTGAAAATGCGACTTTACAGAGTTTGATGGCAAGGTTCATTACCCAGATCAAAGCATATAAAGGATCATCAACTTAGAAGCAATTTGGAATGATTTGCATGGAAGCTGGGAATGCAAAAGGGGATAAGAGTGCAAAGAATATGTCTGTAAAGATAAGGGTGCAAAAGGGTTTAGCAGCACTTAATCATTGGGTAACATTTACAGAGCGATTTGATAGGGTTCACTACAATTATAAAAATGACTTAACAGATTTGGGATAGCAACATTCAAATCATAATCAAATCACACTCACACAGTTAAAGCAATGGGCACACCTATTTTTTTTATTTTTGTGCAAATGTACCTATAAAAAATTCTCCCTCAGGTTCAGTGAAATACTCATGCCAAAGTCCTTTGTATTTCCTGACAGGCAGTGGATTGCAGCTTAAGGAGCATGATCAAGGAGCATGAAGATGTACTTGGGGGTATCAGACCAGGGCTCATCTTCAGACACAATTTGTTGAATACTGCAAACTTGAGGGTTTGTTAGCTCCAAGAGGCATCCCACTCCCACTCATTCAGCCTGCTGCAGTCCAGGAAAGCTCAAAGAGCCTCTCTGCTGTTTATAGGGTTGCAAGATGATTAAGTCTGGTCATCAGTGAGTTTCCATCCTGGCCATAACCCAAGTTAATAACTATTGCACTTTTTTTTTTCCCAAAGTGCAGTGACAATGATAGGGATTCTGCTCAAACTGCAATTCCCAATAGTGCCACTCCACTCAGGCTATGATTCAGGAAAATAGTGTACCAAAGCTACAAATGATAATTGCTTTTGTTTCCCACCTAAGTTGGGTAATTGCTATTTCTGATTGTAACCACATTGCATGCAAGCTCCTGCACATCAGGGAATGCTTCTCAGATCAACTAGTATGGTCAAGGGATGATTTACTGCTCAGCTGCTTTGGCCAAGGCTTATCAGGAAGCTTCTGAGATCATAGAGGAGGCCTAAGGATGAAGTAGGATTCAGATGCAGCCCCACAAAGGCAATGCTCTCTTTACTGGCTTCATATAGAAATGCTTAAGTTTTCATTAAAGACATGACAGACTACTCCATTTGGCATGGCACTCATAGTCAAACAATTCTCCAGTGACCTAGCAGAAAGGTTGTTCTGCAATTATTTTTTTTTTTTTTTCAGAGGAAAATTTTAAAAAAAACCAAAAACCCACATACTCCATTCAAAGAGGGGCTGTTTTTGATCCTGGAATGACACAAATACTGGAAGTTAGCACATTTTCCCCTATACCACATTTTCTTTTATAAATAGGAGCTGCTTTGCACCCACTCTGACAAAAGAGGAGTCCAAATTTGCTTCTTCACGAGTGACACAGCACTCAGTAGGCTGAAAGGGCAGATGGCACCACCTCGCAGCTGCAGGGAGGGAATGAAGGATGGGATTGCCTGTACAGCCAGTTCTTTGTAATTTGGCATTGCTACGCTTCTGCTGCTCTCTTCCCTTCATCTTGTGAAAGGACCCTGAAAATTGCAAATATTCCCACTTTTTCCAAGGATGAAACAAGATACTGGTCGGAACATTTATTTTTCTTTCACTTAATTGTAAACCTGGATTTCTACGCTAGAAGCCTGCTGCCAGGTTTCTGATGTGAGAATAGCTACAAATAACAGAAAGATGGGGCAGCAAGAGTGTAAAGGAGGTTCTAGTGGTAAATGCTACTTGTGTTCAGGAGGAATCATCTTACCTGTGTATCATGGAAACAGGCAAATAGAATTAACATCTCAGAAAAGAGCACTGCAATTCAGTCTGCTGTTATTCCACTTTTTGTCCTGTGTGAGCTTAAATCTTAATTCCAAGTTATAAAAGACAGAACAGGTTGGAAATCACATATGCTGACTCACTGTGAATTGTTATGAGTAACTTAATAGCTTAGTCATCAAACACAGAGATACATTTGCAAAAATATTGAAATCTGTGAAGAGGAATGAAGTGTAACAGAGCATAAATAAAATGCTCTTGTGGTTTTTTGAGATGAAGGTTTTGATTTTCATCTGATATCTGATGATTGTAAGAAAACTACTGCCTCAAATATTGAAAAATATTAGTGATACAAAATAATCTTTTTTGCTTTATTTCCACCTAGAAATGAAAAAAGATGCCCTGGGAAATAAATGTTCTCCAACATTTCAGTTACATCTCACATAATAACAATTTAAACCTATTGAAAGAGATAAGCAAAAAGTAAAAATTATAATAAACATAATTTAAATATTTTTAGCCATTTGTTTTAAGGTTAGTAGAGTCAGTAGGATGGGCAAGGACACTTATGAGCATGTTTTCATTATCAGTTTGGCCCAGGATTCCTGGTTATGTGTGAGATCACATGTTCATAGGCATTGTCTCAGAAGACATAAGCATATTTACACATAAAAATAACTTCTTTCTATATTTTTGCTCTATCTGTCATTACATGAAGAAAAGATTATCAAATTATCTTCATATGGGTTATCTTCAGATGATTAATATTTATTTTCAACTTGCCAAATAGCATGTTCTATGGTTGCAAACAGGAAAAAGGATGTGCTAGGCCACTCAGGCACTGCTGGCTGAGGTGGGAACACTTAAAACTTAAACACTTGAAGTGTTTCCAGCTAGTGTTTCAGGTGGAGGAACTCCTGAAGGTGCTATGTATTTCTGTTATATAAATATCAATGAGGATAATTTCATACTTGTTCATAACACATTTCAGAATGTAGACTAGCATAAGGTGAGAGAGTATTTCAGAACAAAGATGTATTACTATTACTATTATTAGTTTATTTAGTTGTGCTTAAAAAATGGAAAAGCATATTCCATGGATTTAGAGCACTAAATTTAAATAAGATGTGATGAAAAGAAGTAGGAGAAGACAGGGAAAAGAGTAGAGTAGGATGTAAAAACTCTCTAAACAGGTCATTAAAATACATCGTTTAAACAAATGCACATTTTGCATTGGGTTTTCTTTGGTAGTTGTTTTGAAGTTTTGCTCCTTAGCACAAAACTTTAGCTTGGAAATGTCTCAGTTTTGCTCCCTGCAACTCCTAACCCCTGCCAATATTCCTCATACAAGGTAGGATTAATCCCTTTGGAAAAGAAGTGAAATAAAGTAGGCTAGGATTATGGAAGAACATTAGCAGTAGTATAGAAGTTAGTAGCACAGTTAATACTCTGTCATTTCTGGATTCAACTTTCTACATCAAGCTTTGCTCTGTTTTCTTTTAAAAATGGATGACTACAATGATCAATCTTTGCTGTCAGAGATAACCCCATGCACACGCTCTATATATTAGGACCTGAATGAATGACTCATAAAAATCAGATAAAAGAACAGATGCTAATATTTTATTTAAATAGAGCCTTCTTGAAAAGGTTAGCTTGTCACATTTCATCTTCAGTCATAAACCCCCTATTTTTATAGTCAGCAATATTGACTATCTGCTTTCCTTTTATTGGATGGGAAAGTACACACAATAAGTATTTAAAATAGCCTAAAAATGGAGCCCTTCTCCATTTGTGGAAAATGGTGTCTTGGCAACTATGGTAAAAGTTCTTAGCATGTACAAAGGTGCTGTAATTAAGGTCTTTCTGCCAACTCAAAATCCTTTATTTCCACCTCTTTGTTCAACCCATTCAAATACTGTGCCTCTGAAGCTACTGTGTGCTGTGAAGAAATTTCAGACTCTTATTAGAGTTGCGACACATAAAGTGCTCTTGAACTGTCCTGGCATCTTATTTACATTTATTTTATCTCTAAGAAGGATCTTGTGACCATTAAGGCTTTACATCCTTTAAGTACAAAAAGGGGGAGAGTTTGAAATAAGCTGTGCAACTCAATCCTAACTTGTGTGTGCTGCTTTGCTGGGAAAGCATCCTGTCCTATGCAGTTAGATGTTTGGTACTAGTAGGAGGTAATGTCCAGTTTTGCAGCTGCTAGGTGCTTATTAGTTCAGAGGTATGTGGCACATACCTCCCTCAGCAGTCATCAATAGTCATTTTTTAGGACTGGGTTTGAGGAAGCAGACCCCACAGCGAACTAAAAAAAACCCCTCAGAACAATTCAGCCATCTTTTTGTTGCAGGTTTACTAAACATTAAGTAGCAATGGAGATGGGTATGGCAGCCTTCATCTGTCTTAAGGTGTTCAAGAAATTCTCAGTGTGTGGATAAGCTTGGGAGGAATGGTGAGACTGCAGAGCATTTCCTCATGAAACTTAAGCTTCACAGAGATTAAGCAAAATGGCTTCATTTCTTAGAACAAAAAGTATCTCCCTCCAGCACTAAGACTTGAATATGCCCTCAGATATGCACGGCACTGAAAAGAGGAATAATTTATACATTGAAAGGGCTGGCTGCAGCCTCCATGATGAACTGTTCCTTAGAGATATTGTCTTCCAAGAAGTGGTGCATTGTGCCAGTTATGCATGATTGCTTCTGCACTTAAACATTTCCCTAAATGCAGGATAAGTTTGACCAGATGTAATGTTGTGTTTCTATGTTTAATTTTTTTTTTAAATGCTGTCTTAAATGAGTAGAACACTTTTTAGTTGTTGTTGTTATGCACCTTATTTTATACTTGAAGAGGTAAAAAATATCCAAGATTTCTGGATGTAGTTGTCTGACGACCCCATTTTAGCAAACCCAAAATTCATGCACTAAGTTTCAGCAGTATGCTGGAATACACATCCAGTAGTAACTTAGACCAATAATATATTTAAAAAATAAATTATCTGTTTAGCTTTTATATTGTCTCAAAAGACATATACAGGAACTCCAGGCTGTGTTTGCCTGACGGGATATGGCCAGCTACATTCAGTCCAGCAACAGTGATTTCTTTTTTTTTTATCATAAGAAACAGAACCATATTCATACATTCCCTAGTACAACTGACATGCTATTGTTTACAAGATGTATTGCCACTTGAAAGTATTAAAACAGATATAATTGCATATAGGTGTATAAAGATTATAACAAGAATGTAATATATTAATGTAGTACTATAACAATATAACATAAAAATTGTGTAGCCAGAAGTTATCTGAGAACTGCACCTAACAAAGCCTGTTTTCCATGGGATTTCTCTTATGGATGACAGACATTTTAACTGTTAGGCAAAGGTTGCAAGATGAGCTCATCCCTAACGAAGAAGAGAATCCAATGAGGAGATAAAGGTAACTGTAAAAAAAAGGGTTTTGTCATGTTCCCTGTTACATAGCAGAGGATCAGTCAGGGGGCACCAAGTTTGACTGAGTAGGGTCTGCTCTTGTGTCTGATAGCTGCATATTTGCTCATAAAGCTTCTTACTGTTTTCCTGCAGATTTCTGGATACCTACTAAAGTACACTGACTTCACCCTGCAGTTGTCCTTTCAGTGAAGGCATTAGCACAGTCTTTGCTCTCCCCTGTTTCAAGTTGTTTGCTTTTATGAATAGGCGGGAGGATCTATTTAAGACTTCAATTAATGCAGTTTGAAGTTGGTCATTACGTTCAAAGGTTGCAAATGGGGCTCAGAGAGATGTCTGTGCACACATACAAACATGCAGCATCTCAAACCTCACAAATCCCTTACCCACAGAAATACGACTTACAGATATGTACAGATTGCCAACACACAGCACCTGTGTCTCTCGGTATTACTCTGAAATAGCTCTAGTTAACATCACAACATTGTTATGTTTACATTCAGAGCTGTAAAGTAGCACGATTTTGTGAAAGTATGCTGCTCACTCAGAAATGTTATTAATATTTGTGTATTAAATATTAATGTATACATGTATCTTTGCATGGCACTTTTCAGATATTAAAAAGAAAAGGTCTCTGTCCTCAAGAGCTTACAGTCTAAATACCATTGTTGTAAAAAGCATCTGCCTCCTGATGAAACTGAACCACTCTGAAACTATTTATTTCCTATGGAAATGTCCAGCTTCTCTAAGCAGTGCTCTGGAATATCAATGTTTTTGTCCTACATGAAGTGTTTTTTTTTTTCCTGATTCACAACATTTATTTTTATTACAGCTAAAGGTTTACAGATTTTTCAACCTAATTACATATTTGCATATGTATTCATTAAAGTGGCCACTTTGCTTGCTAGAGGTCAGTGAATTTTGCTAGGAAGTTTAGCTTTTCATTAATCTGTATGCATTAAAAATATGCATTATTTGAGATCCAGAAACATTGTGCTTTGTTGTTCTGGAAGTGTGAACATCCTTTTTTGAATACCCAACTGTTGTGCTGCAATTTGGATTACTTTGTGATAATACTTTGCAGATTCTTTAATTCATAAACTTACACAGATGGGTAAATATAAATTCCTCCATCTAACAATTGTGGAAATGTATGCAATAAGGAACATGAGTTATTGAGTTGTTTAAGGTCAAAGAGCAGGTCATTGGCAGAACAAAAGCAGTTCTTCTAACTATGTCATCCCTTAGCTGGATTATTCTATGCATAAATTTGATCTCTTGGAGCAATTTGGTAGAAAATTCCCTTTTTCATGAAAAAGATTACCTCATTTTTGTCCTTAGTAAAAACCAAAAATTCTTAATGTCATCATCTTACATTTTGTCTGAACATCATATTGATTATTGTGTGTTAATTTAATTGGTAAACTAGGCATTAAAATGAATTGTTCCAACAAGTACTATCTTTCCTGTACCATTTCTAACGCATCAGGAAACTGGAAGTTTGATAAACAGTATTTGAATATCAACTCCTAAGAGTGAACATAATCTAAAATAGTCATATTAAAAAGTTAAATTCCCCTGCATCAGCTTATGAAAAGGCCTTATACTGGAATCTTCACATGTAACTTTAACATGTGAAGTTAATGGTTGAGAGTCTGGAAAATGAGAAATAGCACAGGGATGGAGAAAAACGGGAAGTTATTTGGATTGAGTGGAATGGTGAGAATGGCAAGCACAAAAGTTTTGGGAAGGAAACACCTGACCTTTCCCAGCCTAATTCAAGTCAAACTGATTTATCTCCTAAGGCTTTATCTGTTATTAATTTGATCTAAATATTGTCTTTATTTCTCCATCTTCCTATTTGCCTTCAGATTTCATTCATACATTTCAAAGATGTATAAAATATTCTAGGATAATGAAGAAGGGTGGCCTTGAAAAAGTTACATAACACTCAAGTTACAGATCAACATATAGTATAATGCTGTCACTATATTAATTTGTATCCATGATCATAATAATTCCAATTCAATGCAAACTCAGACCATCAATCACAATGTATCTTTAAATATACCGGTTTTTTTTCTCGATATAAAAGTATTTCTGCAGTGAATGGAAGAATGGTAAGAGTCTTAGACCTTTTTGTTACCCACACATTTATTTGCTCACATGATAATGCTAAACATAACAGCTAATGGGAAACATTTATTTGCTCTCCACTCTGTTTTACTTATTCTAGTGACAGAGTTCTTTATTCTTATCTCTCTTAAGTCCCAAGGTACAGCAATAGTTTACAGGCCCCTCTGCAGCCTTTTCTAGGGCCAAAGAAAGTTATTCCTTCTGGCTTGAGATGGATTCTGAAGCATGGAGGACAGTTTGGTACCTTCAGCCTAATTGTTTTATGTTACTCCAAATACTCTTCCTAAGAGGGAACTATAATGTAACATACATATACCTGTGTTAGCCTGACACTCACTGTTATTGAAAAAAAAAATAAAGTTTATACATAGTGGAAGAGCATTAAAAAAGCATTTTCAGGTATACAGATTTCCCTTACAACTTGGGGAAAATTTAATCATTATGTTTAAGAACAAGATTACTACTCATCTCTTCTCATATGTGATGCTAAATCTATATCCCTAGCCTGAAATGATGGGTTTGTAGGTTTAGGAGTTTTAGTGGTTTTGTTTTCTTTAAAATGGAATATACCTATGAAGTGTATCAAAAGAGTTGTATTAGGTTTTGAATTAGTCTTCTATTCTTACTAGAAGCACATTAGGAAAATTGTCCTCTCTGTTTTAAAAGGATGAGAAATGAGAAAGACCAACACCTGTGGTTTCACTATGATAGATTCCACCATTTTCCATGGTTTCATTATGTTGGGTTTTTTTCATATGCATATATGTAATTTTGGCTTTATTTCAATTGTATTTGTATTAAATTACTGAGAATGTGGTCCCAGATTCAGTCATCTAAGGAACTTGGTGGACTCGGAAGGAAACAGTCACTTCCCAAGATGATTCACACCTTTTCCAAAGAAGTGGAATTTGTCTTCCCTCATGGGCTATCCCAGAGCTTAAAGGAACCAAGGAAGTTATCCGTACCTGGAGAAGACAAACCCACACATGATATTCTAGGTGACTCTGTCCTGGAAAATCCTCAATTAGAGAAAAAGTGTCTCCCAATAAGGAGATAAATGTGCTGATGAGAAGACAAAGCACTCTGTGCTATGTTGTTTGGGACTTCATGGTGCTCATGTCTCCATCTCTGGAAAGAGAAAGAAATCATGATAGCTGTCTAGTACCAAAACTACTGTGCCCTTTTCAGAAAGCATGAGTCCTTTCTAAAAAGCTATGCCTTCCCACTGGTCCCTGAGCAGATTTAACTGTGCTTGCTCAGTGTTTTGATGTACCACAGAGGCAGTTGGCTGCAATCTCTATATCAGCTTGCTAATACCTTATTATTATAGACATGCTTTTGCATATTTGGGAAAATATGCCCCCCTGCTGTTTGCATGCAGTCTTAAATGACTGCAGAATTTAATTATTTTAAGTTCAGGAGGCAACTCTTCCTTATTGGGTAAAATTCTGCTTTGATCTGAGTGACCATTGTGAGGTCCTCCATATGTTCTTTATACTGCTCTTGTATTTCAGAATCACCTCTGCTAAAATAATGTACCATGCAAATCAGGAGAAAGCAAGTCTTTCTAGCCTAATTAAAAGGAAAAAATCCAGTCTAGAAGACTAACACCAAAAAATAACCAAAACTTGACCTTAACCTAAGTCTAGTACTTCAATTTTTAAGGGTGCTTATTCTTCAAGAATTCTCCTACCATACACCCTTTAATTATACTCAGACAACACAATCTTTAATTATATTGGATTTACAATATTTAATTATGCTTACCAGGAATGCCTGCCTGGGGGACAGGAAAGACATAAGATTAGGCAGTGAATGACATTTTTACACTGACATATTAGCAGGTAAAAAACCCCAAAACTGGAAAAAATATCAGATGAATGCAGGAATATTACTGAAATCGTAGCTAAGGTAGCTGGATTTACACAAAGTAACATAATTCCTTCACATGTTGACCTGCTGCATCAAGGGTCCAAGTCACTGCTTTGTGAGTTTGCAGACTACTGCTTTCTTCAAGTTTTTTCTTTCCACACACACTCATCTGCACCAGCCATCATTTTCAGACCTCAGGTTCTGATTTGCTTCAAGATTTTCTGGTTCATTTTTGGATCTTTTGGCCTGGTTTCAGTTTTTCCCTATATTAAGTCTACAAAATTTTATGTTGACACTTAAGCCGAACACAGTTGGCAACAGTGTTGAATGAAAGAGAAAGCATTTTTTAACACCATGTGCTACAACTAAGACATAGGGCCATGTTTGAATAAGAAGGATTCCTTATTCATAATAAGCCCTGTCTTGTGAATTAGAGCCCTGACACAAGAAAAGAAATGCCTTATAGATTATACACAAGACAAAAAACTGAGATACCTGCAGCAACTAGAAGTTTGGGATTAATCAAGTTTGGCATGCCTGCCTTAGCAACAATAAAATCCAAACTTTTAAAGTCACTTGTTAGGCTATATAAACTATGAGGAGTGAAACGTATTTTAAAGTATTATTCAAGAGACTGTCAAAATCAATTTATTTTGTCTTGTTTACTAAAGAAGTTAGGCTTAAATGAGTGCCTTGTCAATTTTCCTTGTCCCTTCCCTGAACTCCTGACTAATATGAGCCAAATTCAGCAGAGAATTCTCAAATGTACCACATTGCCACAGATTTTGTTCCAATATCAAAACAAATTGAGGAGTGCCAGATCCAAGAAATTCCATAGTGTAGGAGCAGCAAGTCAGCAGAAGATCAAGGTGTTGTAGGTCTTTGGTCTTCTGTTTTTATAAATTTGCACTTTGTGCAGCTACTTGTTGATCTGTTAAGTGCCATGCAAACAGGCATGGATTTAGGGAGAGGCTCAGGAGACTTCTGGTTAGCCAGTGGCACCAGCTAGGGCACCAAGGTGCTCTCATGATGTGTCCCCTGGTTGGTTTTCCACACTGGGGCAGTACTTTCCTCTACCCATCCTGCTTATTGACACATTTTGAGAGACTTTAAAGCGTCTTCTGAGAGATGTCTTTCTCCAGCATGGTCTCTTTCGGAGATCTCTCCAGGTTTCTTATTTGGGGGGTATTTTTCTTTTAGGTAAAAACACTCTTAAATTTATATGAGTCCTACAGTGGCTATAATGTCTGCTTTGGCTATCTTTTATTTGGACATGAGCATTTTGGTTTACATGGGAATGCCAGACCAAGTGTTCAATCTTTACAAATTGCAGTTGTAGATTAGTGGTAATAACGATATTTACAATGCATTCACAATGAACCTGGAAGTCATGTACAACTTGTGCAAAGAGGGGAAATGTCACTCACCTGCATCTGCCTCGCATCTGTAGTTGAACAGAAAATGAGGGCTATATGCAGCCTTCAGAAATAGCTATCACTGGCCATCACCCAAGGCTTAAGCTTATACTAACCTTGAAGTGGTGGAACCTGCAAACAAATCTATATTGAACTGGAAACAGAGTGTACACTTTGAGCTATTAGGTCCATCTATTTAAGTTGAATTATCAGGAGTATGAATCCTATTTAAAAGCAGGGGATAGCACTAGAAAGTGATAATTCTGAATTATTGGAGTTCATAAATAGGGTCCCCAAAAGACTGATAGCAGGAAGCCAAAAATCACAAAAATCTTCTTCAAAACTGCAAGTGACAGATTTACGAAAAAGGACTGTGATAAAATCTTGGCGGGGAGGAATATGAATTTTTAAATCTAATTTTGGTTCTCTTTGGTGCAATCTGAGAGCTAGAAGACAGCGAATCCTTTGCAAAAGGGGATTAGTAAAAGTAACACCCTGAGAGAGTCTCAGACTTAATCCACGTGCCATCACAAAGGCTGCTCCTTCACAGCTGCAGCCCCTCAATGATACACTCAACATCTGCACAAATCTGGGCACTACAAGCCGAAGATTGAGAAGTTCCATTCCACCTTATTAATTCAGACGCACCTGCAGATATAAAAAAATATAATATATCTATATTCATTTTTATACGGAACGATACATGAGTATGATACAAAGCAGTTACAAAACAGATACAAAGCAGTACTGGCTTTCAAACTGGCCACTGTGTCTGCTATTCAGGCGCCCGGGGACCAGCGAGAGGAGCCCCTGGGATGGTGTGGCAGCGGCCGGGGGAGGCGGAGGGGCCGCGGGGAGCTGGGAGGGCGGCGCTGGGAGCCGGGGCTGCTCGGGGAGGAAACGCCGCTGTTCCAGAGCTGGAGAAATCCCCCCGCGCGAGCCGAGAGGAGGGAAGTCAGTCACCTGGCGGTGAAGGACAGTAAAACAGGGACGGAGAGGGGAATCTCTGCCTTTCTCTCTCTTCTCTTCTGCAAGAGATCCACCTCCTGTTTTCCTCCCAACTCTTCCAGCATAACCTTCAAAGAAGACCATACCCTACAGACTTTCTTTTATTATATATATGTGTGTGTGTATATACATTACTAACTATTATTATTACTGATAGACTATCTTTAGCTGCAAAACAATTTTCGAGCCTATGCAGGACTTGGGGGATTTTGTTATCTTGCCAGCAAAATTGTTCATTGCTAATGTCTTGCGCTCGCAGGGTGCTAAATTAGCTACCAGACTACTCTGGTAGCATGACGGAGAAATGCTTTTATCATAGACTCTTCTCTTCAGTTTGAACATATTTGCTTGAAATTTGCTGCATGATGCTGTCCAGGGAGGAAGGATTTTTTTCTCGGGATACAGCGATTCGCCGGTTTCTGAGCTTATTGCAGAAGAAAAAAAATAATCTTTAAACTGAGTGGATTTTTTTTTTTTTCCCTATCACCTTTCATTGCCAGAGGACGCGAATCTCTTTCACCAGGGAAGGATCACCTGTCGCTTTAATCCTTAGGGGAGATATTTTAAAAAAA